>NC_080672.1:229075390-229077890 GCF_030247195.1 Topomyia yanbarensis
TTTTATCGCAAATTGGACCTTATTTTTCAACAACACGTGCCTCTGAGAAGACGAATGCACCGTTGCCCAAATAAACGCCCCTGGTGGAACGATGAGCTGCGCAATCTGCGAAATCCACCTTTGTCTGAATCGTACCTGAGTAGTCTACCGACGTTCTCCTTGAATTTTCCTGTAACATCTTTCACCGAACGCGAAGTGTACACCAATCTACGTGGCGTTGACGGTTCAAAGGGACCAGGATCGGACGGAATACAACCATGTTTCGTCAAGGAATGCTCTTCATCGTTTATTTATTTATTTATTAACAGATTAAGGCCGAAGTGGCCTGTGCCGTATACAAAAGATTCCTCCATTCTACTCGGTCCATGGCCGCGCGTCGCCAGCCACGCAGTCTGCGAAGGGTCCGCAAATCGTCTTCCACCTGATCGATCCATCGTGCTCGCTGCGCTCTTCATCGTTAGCTGTACCGATATCCATGCTTTTCAATCGCTCTCTCGCTATATATATATATATATATATATATATATATATATATATATATATATATATATATATATATATATATATATATATATATATATATATATATATATATATATATATATATATATATATAATATATGTATATTATATATAGTATATATATAATATATATATATATATATATATAATATATATATATATATATATATATATATATATATATATATATATATATATATATATATATATATATATATATATATATATATATATATATATATATATATATATATATATATATATATAGGGTAAGGTGGGGCAAATCCGACCTAGTA
This sequence comes from Topomyia yanbarensis, assembly GCF_030247195.1. Taxonomy (NCBI): domain Eukaryota; kingdom Metazoa; phylum Arthropoda; class Insecta; order Diptera; family Culicidae; genus Topomyia; species Topomyia yanbarensis. Next base: position 229,076,209 of record NC_080672.1, read on the forward strand.
AATGGTTTTGGCTGCAAAAAGCTCATTTTACATCGGATCAAGTCGTTTTATATATACCAAATTGAAGGTTAGACTCCTGGGCAACTTGCTGTATATAACATTTTATTTGGATATTCGGAATATCATGATATACAAGTTTTTTACAAAAATGTTCATTTTTGCTGTTTTCAAAAATGGTGGGGTAAACCCGACCCCTTACGTTTTTGGTTGATTTAGTGCAGATATTACTCAAATTTTATGGTTTTGCAATGATAAATCAATGAATGTTGTGTTATTGAATTATAACATGAGAAAAATGAAGCTCAATATCAATCTTGGAATGCTAAAATCACGAGCAGTAGCACGTAATGATATTCCCATTTGCATCGGAGCAATTGCTCGACGAATGCTATAATCATCACGTTTTTGTGTCTTTCGTTTATAATTATGAACCATTTTGCATAAAAATAATAAATAATAACAATAAAAATATATTCAATTGATAAATAAACATTTTCTTAGCAAAAAAGCGGTCGGATTTACCCCAATATTTAGAGGTCGGATTTGCCCCACCCCGTTATTTTTCATTACGATGCAATTAAAAAAAATATGAAAAAGGTTGAACTAAATTCATCTATGCACTTTGTAGGACTTAAATCAAAGAATTTAAATCCATTTACATTTATTATGCAATCACTTTAACAATCAGAAATATCCTGTATTCAACGATGCACAAAAGTTAAATCAAAAGTTGTAAAAACACACATTTTGTCGTATGAGCATCTCAATGTAGACTAATAAAATGCTGTCATACCACCATTATGATTATTTTCGATGCACTACACGACAACATTGATATTAGTTCGCGTAGTGCTTCTGATTTTTGGTAACAGAGGGGGGTCGGGTTTACCCAACGGTCGGATTTGCCCCACCTTACCCTATATATATATTATATATATATATATATATATATATATTATATATATATAATATATATATATATATATATATATATATATATATATATATATATATATATATATATATATATATATAATATATATATATATATATATATATATATATATATATATATATATATATATATATATATATATATATTATATATATATATATATATATATATATATAATATATATATATATATATATATATATATATATATATATTATATATATATATATATATATATATATATATATATAGAAGCGATAGATATGTCTTTGCCTTTAATATTCGTTTGGACTGCTACAGCGTCAATGCCAGCAATCATGGGGATGGTAATTCTATAGAAAGAATAGCACTTTTTAATTCCTAGAAGCACTCCTCCATACGGGGTGTCTCGGTCTAGGCGAATAATGTTGAAATCATTTAAGTTGAAATTAATGTTTGAGGTAAGCCTTGTTTCACATAGAGCAAAAGCATCGCATTTTAAATTATGCAGTAAAAATTTTAAGGAATCAATTTTTGGTATGATACTTCTGCAATTCCACTGTAAAGCAGTGATGGAGTCTTTTACCTTAGGAGTTGAATTATCCATCGAAAGATATAATTGCTGCAAGGATGGGCCATTGAGCAATCAGCTGCTTAAAAATGTTCTAATTGTTGGGAGGAAAGCTGAAAGTATACTCTTTAGTGGTTCAGAAATATTGAATGCTTTAAGAATGCAATCAACAATTTCA